>NC_133399.1:0-5000 GCF_047511655.1 Castor canadensis
GTAAACACTAACCCTAGCCCGGGAGCCCTCAGCCTAGCTTCTGAGACCCGACTTTAACTTCTAAGCTCTAACCCTAGCCTGTAAACACTAACCCTAGCCTGTGAACCCTAACCCTACCCTAACCCTAACCCTAACCCTAACCCTAACCCTAACCCTAACCCTAACCCTAACCCTAACCCTAACCCTAACCCTAACCCTAAACCCTAACCCTAACCCTAACCCTAACCCTAACCCTAACCCTAACCCTAACCCTAACCCTAACCCTAACCCTAACCCTAACCCTAACCCTAACCCTAACCCTAACCCTAACCCTAACCCTAACCCTAACCCTAACCCTAACCCTAACCTAACCCTAACCCTAACCCTAACCCTAACCCTAACCCTAACCCTAACCCTAACCCTAACCCTAACCCTAACCCTAACCCTAACCCTAACCCTAACCCTAACCCTAACCCTAACCCTAACCCTAACCCCTAACCCTAACCCTAACCCTAACCCTAACCCTAACCCTAACCCTAACCCTAACCCTAACCCTAACCCTAACCCTAACCCTAACCCTAACCCTAACCCTAACCCTAACCCTAACCCTAACCCTAACCCTAACCTAACCCTAACCCTAACCCTAACCCTAACCCTAACCCTAACCCTAACCCTAACCCTAACCCTAACCCTAAACCCTAACCCTAACCCTAACCCTAACCCTAACCCTAACCCTAACCCTAACCCTAACCCTAACCCTAACCCTAACCCTAACCCTAACCCTAACCCTAACCCTAACCCTAACCCTAACCCTAACCCTAACCCTAACCCTAACCCTAACCCTAACCCTAACCCTAACCCTAACCCTAACCCTAACCCTAACCCTAACCCTAACCCTAACCCTAACCCTAACCCTAACCCTAACCCTAACCCTAACCCTAACCCTAACCCTAACCCTAACCCTAACCCTAACCCTAACCCTAACCCTAACCCTAACCCTAACCCTAACCCTAACCCCTAACCCTAACCCTAACCCTAACCCTAACCCTAACCCTAACCCTAACCCTAACCCTAACCCTAACCCTAACCCTAACCCTAACCCTAACCCTAACCCTAACCCTAACCCTAACCCTAACCCTAACCCTAACCCTAACCCTAACCCTAACCCTAACCCTAACCCTAACCCTAACCCTAACCTAACCCTAACCCTAACCCTAACCCTAACCCTAACCCTAACCCTAACCCTAACCCTAACCCTAACCCTAACCCTAACCCTAACCCTAACCCTAACCCTAACCCTAACCCTAACCCTAACCCTAACCCTAACCCTAACCCTAACCCTAACCCTAACCCTAACCCTAACCCTAACCCTAACCCTAACCCTAACCCTAACCCTAACCCTAACCCTAACCCTAAACCCTAACCCTAACCCTAACCCTAACCCTAACCCTAACCCTAACCCTAACCCTAACCCTAACCCTAACCCTAACCCTAACCCTAACCCTAACCCTAACCCTAACCCTAACCCTAACCCTAACCCTAACCCTAACCCCTAACCCTAACCCTAACCCTAACCCTAACCCTAACCCTAACCCTAACCTAACCCTAACCCTAACCCTAACCCTAACCCTAACCCTAACCCTAACCCTAACCCTAACCCTAACCCTAACCCTAACCCTAACCCTAACCCTAACCCTAACCCTAACCCTAACCCTAACCCTAACCCTAACCCTAACCCTAACCCTAACCCTAACCCTAACCCTAACCCTAACCCTAACCCTAACCCTAACCCTAACCCTAACCCTAACCCTAACCCTAACCCTAACCCTAACCCTAACCCTAACCCTAACCCTAACCCTAACCCTAACCCTAACCCTAACCCTAACCCTAACCCTAACCCTAACCCTAACCCTAACCCTAACCTAACCCTAACCCTAACCCTAACCCTAACCCTAACCCTAACCCTAACCCTAACCCTAACCCTAACCCTAACCCTAACCCTAACCTAACCCTAACCCTAACCCTAACCCTAACCCTAACCCTAACCCTAACCCTAACCCTAACCCTAACCCTAACCCTAACCCTAACCCTAACCCTAACCCTAACCCTAACCCTAACCC
The DNA here is from genome assembly GCF_047511655.1 of Castor canadensis. NCBI lineage: Eukaryota > Metazoa > Chordata > Mammalia > Rodentia > Castoridae > Castor > Castor canadensis. The sequence goes on from NC_133399.1 coordinate 2,100, forward strand.
TAACCCTAACCCTAACCCTAACCCTAACCCTAACCCTAACCCTAACCCTAACCCTAACCCTAACCCTAACCCTAACCCTAACCCTAACCCTAACCCTAACCCTAACCCTAACCCTAACCCTAACCCTAACCCTAACCCTAACCCTAACCCTAACCCTAACCCTAACCCTAACCCTAACCCTAACCCTAACCCTAACCCTAACCCTAACCCTAACCCTAACCCTAACCCTAACCCTAACCCTAACCCTAACCCTAACCCTAACCCTAACCCTAACCCTAACCCTAACCCTAACCCTAACCCTAACCCTAACCCTAACCCTAACCCTAACCCTAACCCTAACCCTAACCCTAACCCTAACCCTAACCCTAACCCTAACCCTAACCCTAACCCTAACCCTAACCCTAACCCTAACCCTAACCCTAACCCTAACCCTAACCCTAACCCTAACCCTAACCCTAACCCTAACCCTAACCCTAACCCTAACCCTAACCCTAACCCTAACCCTAACCCTAACCCTAACCCTAACCCTAACCCCTAACCCTAACCCTAACCCTAACCCTAACCCTAACCCTAACCCTAACCCTAACCCTAACCCTAACCCTAACCCTAACCCTAACCCTAACCCTAACCCTAACCCTAACCCTAACCCTAACCCTAACCCTAACCCTAACCCTAACCCTAACCCTAACCCTAACCCTAACCCTAACCCTAACCCTAACCCTAACCCTAACCCTAACCCTAACCCTAACCCTAACCCTAACCCTAACCCTAACCCTAACCCTAACCCTAACCCTAACCCTAACCCTAACCCTAACCCTAACCTAACCCTAACCCTAACCCTAACCCTAACCCTAACCCTAACCCTAACCCTAACCTAACCCTAACCCTAACCCTAACCCTAACCCTAACCCTAACCCTAACCCTAACCCTAACCCTAACCCTAACCCTAACCCTAACCCTAACCCTAACCCTAACCCTAACCCTAACCCTAACCCTAACCCTAACCCTAACCCTAACCCTAACCCTAACCCTAACCCTAACCCTAACCCTAACCCTAACCCTAACCCTAACCCTAACCCTAACCCTAACCCTAACCCTAACCCTAACCCTAACCCTAACCCTAACCTAACCCTAACCCTAACCCTAACCCTAACCCTAACCCTAACCCTAACCCTAACCCTAACCCTAACCCTAACCCTAACCCTAACCCTAACCCTAACCCTAACCCTAACCCTAACCCTAACCCTAACCCTAACCCTAACCCTAACCCTAACCCTAACCCTAACCCTAACCCTAACCCTAACCCTAACCCTAACCCTAACCCTAACCCTAACCCTAACCCTAACCTAACCCTAACCCTAACCCTAACCCTAACCCTAACCCTAACCCTAACCCTAACCCTAACCCTAACCCTAACCCTAACCCTAACCCTAACCCTAACCCTAACCCTAACCCTAACCCTAACCCTAACCCTAACCCTAACCCTAACCTAACCCTAACCCTAACCCTAACCCTAACCCTAACCCTAACCCTAACCCTAACCCTAACCCTAACCCTAACCCTAACCCTAACCCTAACCTAACCCTAACCCTAACCCTAACCCTAACCCTAACCCTAACCCTAACCCTAACCCTAACCCTAACCCTAACCCTAAACCCTAACCCTAACCCTAACCCTAACCCTAACCCTAACCCTAACCCTAACCCTAACCCTAACCCTAACCCTAACCCTAACCCTAACCCTAACCCTAACCCTAACCCTAACCCTAACCCTAACCCTAACCCTAACCCTAACCCTAACCCTAACCCTAACCCTAACCCTAACCCTAACCCTAACCCTAACCCTAACCCTAACCCTAACCCTAACCCTAACCCTAACCCTAACCCTAACCCTAACCCTAACCCTAACCCTAACCCTAACCCTAACCCTAACCCTAACCCTAACCCTAACCCTAACCCTAACCCTAACCCTAACCCTAACCCTAACCCTAACCCTAACCCTAACCCTAACCCTAACCCTAACCCTAACCCTAACCCTAACCCTAACCCCTAACCCTAACCCTAACCCTAACCCTAACCCTAACCCTAACCCTAACCCTAACCCTAACCCTAACCCTAACCCTAACCCTAACCCTAACCCTAACCCTAACCCTAACCCTAACCCTAACCCTAACCCTAACCCTAACCCTAACCCTAACCCTAACCCTAACCCTAACCCTAACCCTAACCCTAACCCTAACCCTAACCCTAACCCTAACCCTAACCCTAACCCTAACCCTAACCCTAACCCTAACCCTAACCCTAACCCTAACCCTAACCCTAACCCTAACCCTAACCCTAACCCTAACCCTAACCCTAACCCTAACCCTAACCCTAACCCTAACCCTAACCCTAACCCTAACCCTAACCCTAACCCTAACCCTAACCCTAACCCTAACCCTAACCCTAACCCTAACCCTAACCCTAACCCTAACCCTAACCCTAACCCTAACCCTAACCCTAACCCTAACCCTAACCCTAACCCTAACCCTAACCCTAACCCTAACCCTAACCCTAACCCTAACCCTAACCCTAACCCTAACCCTAAACCCTAACCCTAACCCTAACCCTAACCCTAACCCTAACCCTAACCCTAACCCTAACCCTAACCCTAACCCTAACCCTAACCCTAACCCTAACCCTAACCCTAACCCTAACCCTAACCCTAACCCTAACCCTAACCCTAACCCTAACCCTAACCCTAACCCTAACCCTAACCCTAACCCTAACCCTAACCCTAACCCTAACCCTAACCCTAACCCTAACCCTAACCCTAACCCTAACCCTAACCCTAACCCTAACCCTAACCCTAACCCTAACCCTAACCCTAACCTAACCCTAACCCTAACCCTAACCCTAACCC